>NC_140937.1:107610552-107615552 GCF_014529385.1 Adiantum capillus-veneris
TCAAAGACAAGGAAGTTTACTTGGAATGTTCACACACATACAAAGCACTTGTTCAAAAGAAGAGGAGAAGGTGGGAAGTCGAAAAACAACTTCTTTTAGCACAAGAGAAAGCACATGCATGTGGCAAGTTTTGGCAAAATCTAAAAGGCAAGCGCGTTGAGAGCTTTGGTGACTTGACTCTTGAGGATATGTATATGCATTGTAAGAACCTCTATGAGCAACCCAATGTTGATAAGATGGAGGGTTGTAGCTCCCTTCCATTTATGTCTCCCTTCTTTACCATTGAAGATGTATGCCGCGCGCTTGAGAAACTTGCTACTCGCAAGGCAGGTGACCTTCAAGGTGTCAAGGCTGAAATGATTAAATGGACAAGCAAGAAAACACGATATTGGATATGCGATATGTTTAACCTTGCACTTCAGTATGGCATGCCTCATGATTGGAGTGCAAATTGGATCAAACCTTTGCACAAAGGAGGAGATGTAAACAATGTGAACAACTATCGCACTATAATGGTTGGTTCTTTGATGGCAAAGTTATTTGGATGTATCATGGAGATGAAGATAAGTGAATGGGCTGAAAAGAATGGCAAACGTGCGCTTGGCCAAGCAGGTTTTCGAAAGCATCATAGCACTATTGATCACCTTGTCACTCTTCGAGTTCTTATGGAAGCGTCTCGATTGAAAGGAAAAAAGTTGTATTGTTGCTTTGTGGATTTCAAGAAAGCTTTTGACATGGTACCGCGAGGAAATCTTTGGAGACGTATGCAAAGCCTTCAAGTGCCGAGAGAATTTATGCATGCAGTCTTTCGCATCTACCAAAAAGTGATATGTCGATTACGTATGGGAGATGGAATTTCAGAATTTTTTGCAAGCACTATTGGTGTCAAACAAGGATGCCCACTTTCCCCAACCCTGTTTGGGCTACTCATTGATGAATTGAAAGACATGGTTCTTGATTTTATGCAGCAAGAAGGCATAGAAGAGGTTAAGATTGGAAATGCGGTGATCATGCTTTTGCTTTATGCCGATGATGTAGTGCTCTTGGCACATACCTTAGAAGATGCACAAAAGCTTATGAGTGTCTTGGAACGCTTTTGCCTACATAGCGGGCTGATCGTGAATGGATCCAAAACCAAGGTTATGCTTGTAAAGACCCTCAATGACGAAAATCCATGCATTGTATACAACAATGAGAAACTTGAAGTGGTAGATCACTTCAAGTACCTTGGCCTTGAGGTTCCATCCAATCATAAATGGAAGGATTGTGCAATGCGTCGCTTGGAAGCCGGAAAGAGGGCTTATTATGCATTTGAGAACATGTGCAATGCAGGAGAGATCAAGTGTTGGGCTCTCAAAAAGTACCTCTTTGACACATTGGTGACACCGGTGCTTCTTTATGGAGTGGAGGTGTGGGGTGGAAGCATCGGGAAGTCTACTTGGAAAGAGTTTGAGAATGTCCAAAAGCGTTTTCTCACCAACTTTCTCCAAGTCAAGACACAAACACCCTACATGCTCTTACTTCTTGAGTCCGGATCGCTTCCCATTGAGGTCTTGGGCATGGAAAGGGTTGTGGAGTACATGCGTAAGACACAACGTAGCCCTTTGCATCGACTTCCTAGAATCGCATATGAAGCAAGTCAAAAGGTTCAAAAGACATGCAAGAGCAAAATACTAAGTTCGGGGTGGATGCTTGATATCAAGAAATGGTTTGGAAGATGGGATGCATGTCACTTGGTCAAGGATGTGTCGATCGACTCCCAAGTTAATGAGGCCTTCTTACAACGCCAATGTATCATGGCTTGGGAGAAATCTGGAGGTTCTCGCTTCAGCCATTACACCACACACGTTGCCCCAAACTACAAATCTCTCTTCTTCTCGGAACGAGGTAACCGAACCCATTCCTACATCCTTGAGCCCATCCCGTTGAGTGCGATCCGCACCATTGCCTCCATTCGTCTTAGCTCCCATTCTCTACGCTGCGAGACAGGACGTTGGGGCACTGGCGAGGAGTGTCATCGACTTTGCACCTTATGCCCTCGTCAAGTGCGAGAGAGTGAGTACCACACACTACTTGAGTGCTCAGCTTTTGACCACATTAGGTCCTCTTTTCCCCATATATTCAGCCATGAGCTCTCCCTACATACCTTCCTCTCCCAACCACGATGTGGACTCTCTATTGCGACGCTCATTTCAGCCATTTTTGAGCATCGAGAGTCACTTATGAACTCCACTCACACCACGTGACATGTTCATTTGGTCCCATAGGTCATATTTGACCTCCCAGGACGATAATAGAACTATCTCTCTCTCTCTACCGTTTTTTGACCTAGTAGACAACAGTTCACTCTTTTGACCATAACTCGTTCATTTGAACTACGATTTAAGTGATCTATAGCCTCAATTGAAGAGCACAAAGCCCTCTACGCATTGATGTAAAGAAATAATTTTTTTGTGTAATGGAAGGATTTGCTGTAATACAACATCTCAGAGTGAAAAAACTGTCAAAACTTTTCGTTTTTGTTGCCGACTTGAAGGCAATGTTAGACAAACCTCGCAAGGGTGGAAAATCCACACTCACCATGGAGAATGATGCAAATCTCCAAGAAATGTGGATGCTAATCCAACCACATCGTCTACAACAACGGAGGCAATGATCATGGCTTACTTGATCTCATTACAAGAAACCGTCAACAAGCAAGGTGAAGAGTTGTGCGCACTTGCAATGGAGAATGGCCATTTAAGAGTTCTCCTTGTGGAGAATGAGAACCTCAAGAAGGTTCTTGAAATGCAAACAACATGTTTGATGCATCTTGAGAATGAAGTTCAAGAATGTAAACGCTCTCTTGTTGACATGAATGTATTGAAAGAGCGCTTGAGCAAAGTTGAGAGTGATCATGTATTGGAAGAGGAAACGATAGATACAATACGACATGATGTATGTGAGATGAGAAATGCATCCAAATCATGGGCTGATATATATAAGGATAATGTGGTTTCTACATCTCCTATCACACAAGCCGTTGTCCAAGCAAAGAATGTAGAGAATGTGGACACTCAAGAATTGCAAGAACGACAAAAATTCTCAAAGAACATAATCATTTGTGGAATCAAGGAGGAAAGCATGGAAATACCCCAATCTCTTGCGGTTGCTATTGAAGAGTTTTTTGCTATACAGTTTGGCATATCAGGAATCATGGCTTATGGTGCACATCGAGTTGGAAAACAAGGAGTCCCTTGCTCGGGAGAAAAACCTATTGTATGTACCAAGCTGATGAGGTAAAGAGAAAGAACATCCTTGACAATAGTTGAATCTACCTCAAAGGAACGAGTTGTGATGTATATGAGGATCGCACTCTTATGCAACAAAATGTATAACGCAAAGCATATGAGGAAAGAAGCAAGAAGGTTAAGGTTTCATCTCAAGAAGAAAAGCAACTTGAGGAGGATGCAAGTCCACACAACAAATAGGGACACATGATCTATGAGACCAACTCACGCTTGAGAATAAGCTTTTGGAATTGTAACGTGTATCCATGGAATGCGGGAATTGGCATTGATGAGCTTACCAATGACTCCGATGTGATACTTCTTGTTGAAACATGGGAGCATGATGAACAACGAATTCTTGGATTTGACAAATACGATGTGTATTCTTCGATGTGGACCAAAAATGCAAAGCAACGAAGAGGCCAAGGAGACGTAGCATGTATGACCAAAAAGGGTTTGAAAGATGTTTCCATTGTCAAAGAAGATAAGTATAAACGCTACTTATAACTAAAAATCAGCCCACCAAATGGTCAAGTCATGTTTGTGGCTGGTTGCTACATTCCTCACCATAACTCCAACGTTTATTCTCACTTGGATATGGATAGAGATCAGCCCTTTGTTGAACTAGAGGAAGACATTGCTCATTACAAGGATCAAGGTGAAGTCATTGTTTTTTGAGACATGAATGCTCGCACAAATACGTTACAACACGACACACAACAAGTCGACATGCCGCATATCTCAAGAAGAATGGATGACTCATACATGTATAATCAAAGTTCTAATGATGCAAAAGAACTGGATCACTATGGAAAGTCATATGTGCAATAGTACCGGAATGCTCATTGCAAATGGTGTATCTCTATGGCAAGGTACCAATGACTTTACATGTAGAAATCACAACGGTGATAGCGTGATTGACTATATGTTGTTCTTGGAAGCCACTCTAGAATGCATACAAAGCTTTACACTTGGTGAATGGAATCCGGAATCAGATCATAGGATGTTATGTGTTGACCTCAAGTGTGGTAAACGGCCCGAGCATGTAGCCTCCAATCATGATGTGAATCATTTCTACCTACGTCTAGACTTCAAACGAGCACTTATATATGCTGATATGGTGGACCAAATGTTAATCATGATAGAGAATCAAGAGAGCCCAACATTAGAATGCAAGTGGAAAGTTTTCAAAGAAGTAATTTACTCTTGTGCGAAGGAATGCTTTTCGATGAAACACATGTCTTGCAAAAGGTCTAAGAAGGGTAGCACCAAGATGAAATGGTTTGACATGGAATGTAGTCAAGCCCAAAAAATGTTTGCTAAGATTGGATGCAAGCAAAGACAAGGAAGTTTACTTGGAATGTTTACACATATACAAAGCACTTGTTCAAAAGAAGAGGAGAAGGTGGGAAGTCAACAAACAACTTCTTTTAGCGCAAGAGAAAGCACATGCAGGTGGCAAGTTTTGGCAAAATCTAAAAGGCAAACACGTTGAGAGCTTTGGTGACTTGACTCTTGAGGACATGTATATGCATTGCAAGAACCTCTATGAGTAACCCAATGTTGATAAGATGGAGTGTTGTAGCTCCCTTCTGTTTATGTCTCCCTTCTTTACCATTGAAGATGTATGCCGCGTGCTTGAGAAACTTACTACTCGCAAGGCAGGGGACCTTCAAGGTGTCAAGGCTGAAATGATTCAATGGACAAGCAAGAAAACACGATATTGGATAT
>NC_140937.1:108348052-108388052 GCF_014529385.1 Adiantum capillus-veneris
AGAGAGAGAGATTTGCTTCGTATGTTCATGCTCGACATCGACAAGGGAGTTGAATCTGTCGAATCCAAAGTGGGTGGCGGAGAAAAACGAGTTGAAGGACGTTGTCGGCGAGCAAATCCAAGGCGAAGAGGGCGAATTTAAGGCAGTTCAAGTGAATCCGAGTCGCAAAGGCGGGAGGCAGATGTGAATCTTGACTAAATTTGAAGGTTTTCTCTAACTATGTGGCATTTTCAGCTTCAAGTTAGGACTTATATGTGAATTTCAAATCTCAAAATTTGTGAATTAGATTACGCTAAACCTAGGTTTTTTTAGCAGTTGGATGAGCTTTACTTTTGAAAAACCGTCATATGAGAGATCTCGGAGACAAATTTATAATATTAGCACGTTTTTACACGAAATTTCTCTAAAATTTGTGGAATTTAGAGGTAAAGCTCATAATTTACATTAGGTAGGATTACATTAAACTTAGGTTTTCTTCAAACATTAGTTAATAGCTTTGATAACCTACATATGAGAAATTTTAGAGACAAATTTAGTATATTTTAAGGTTTTTACGCTAAAGGTAAATCTCAAAATTTATAGGTAGAATTATACTAAACCTAGGTTTTCTTCAAGCGTTTGTATGCAACAGAATGTTTTTTGGGAAAAAGCATTGTAAACCTATATATGAGAAATTTTAGCGGCAAATTTGCTATGTTTGAATGTTTTTCCCTTGGACTTTGTAGGTTTTCTCACTTTCAAAAGTAGAATTTAAAAATGGATTGAGAGAGAGAGAGAGAGAGAGAGAGAGAGAGAGAGAGAGAGAGAGAGAGAGAGAGAGAGAGATCCATAAGCACATGTCTATATTCTAACCCTTGTTCCCATTTATTCTCCCACATTAAATGATCAATTAAATATAAAAAAATCATTTGGGCTGGTTAGATATTAAATTTTATGACAAGGGCTTTAAGTATCGGAGGCTGGGAGAAGGTCAAGAAGTCAATCCACCCTTTGGTCATAGATTGGTATTGGAGCATAGGTTTACAAGGGGGAGAGAGGGTGTGGTCATGCTAAAGCTTGCATGCCCATGTATGGTCGTGAAGGAGAAGGCTAGGCTCTTGAATGTGTAGCAAGGCGAGAACAGTCCCTTGGAGAGGAAGGTAAGGTGAACGAGCAGAGCTGAGGCAAGAATTTCTCACGGGAAACATCCGTAATCACCATACCAAGGTTGCAAGCGACCTGGAACAAAAATCATATGGCGGACATCAACGAAAGCGTGCCGTGAAGGGGAGGAGTTCTCATCTCTGCAATGTGTGTATTTGACGCATGTAGTAGGTTCCCCATTGGAGACATCTTGGACGCTAGTGTAATCGTGCAAGGCAAGTATACCAGGGGCTCACATGGTTGAAACTCTCATTGAAGTCAAGGGCTTATTATTCTATTGTTTGATATGTATGCATGGCGTACTAGTACGACGAACATATGACACCCCATCATTGTACACGCTTTTGCTATAACACTAGCTACTGTGTCAAGGACGAGGCAAGATATTGATGTCTTAGAACATCTTTTTATTTATGTTTGTGCATAGGTAAAATGCCACGTTTAAGTCACCCTGGTACAGTCACAACCACATACAAAGTAGGTGGGTCAAGACGTGACTTATGTTACCTCTCTCTCCTATGAGAGTGTTGTACAAGCACACTGTCCTATGCTTATAGGATAGGCTATGCCATACTTTAGCACTACATACTTTAAGTATGATGATCAAGTTGAGTTTTTAAAAGTCTTAAACTCGTAACGGCTTCTCTCTACCAAGGTGTATAGATGAAGCAAGCATTTTAGACAACACGACTGTTCACAAAAACTCAAGATTATGGACTTTCAGGTCTAGAAAATATCAAGTTGTAAATACGATTCCAACTTGAGTGGACGTCCTATTTTTTCTATAGCATTGAGTGTGTCTATATGAGCATAGTTTTGGGGTAAGACCCAACTCGTGATTACTAAATCACTTACTAAGTGTTGATAGTCAATTCTTGGAGCCTTCACACTTGCACTTTCAAGGAAAGAAGTCCACAATATCCCAAGAGATTTTAACCAAGGGGTTTGAATTGCAAAGGCAACACCCATGGTTACCAATGTAATACTGCTTGATTTTCACTAATTTTCAATTAGTGTTCCTAGGCCTTTGCAGACAGGAAATTTGGGCATGTGCATTTGACTATGGGTAATTGAATACTATTTTCAACCTCTACGTACGCATCTAATTTGGTTTTATTTCTTTTTCAAATATGTTTTTGTTTATTTTTCAAAAAGGATGCATAAACTTCTATGTTTCCATCCATTTCGCTCTTTAAGAGACATGCCAAGATCATGTAAGAGAAAAGAATTTTGGGACACAATGTCCCAAATACATTTCTTTGGCACATGTTGTCACATGGGATACAACATGGTCTAGGAACTCAAGGAGTTCAGTTTAACCAGTGTGGAGCAAGGCTAAAGAGGGTCCCTCTCACTCACCTCGCACAGTGTTTGCAGTTACCTCCACACACAAGTACATCTGGTACTAGAAGAATGTTCTTTTTTCAGACATCCTTAGTTGAGACATAGTCCATAGGTGGAGAATATGAGTCTTTGGGACTGACATTTGTGCCCATTATTTCAATTATGTGCGACAAAGTCCCTAAGTTTTGGTCAAAGCCATTTTATAGACCATTTTGAGTACGTAGTATTAAGAACAATTTCAGTGGCCAGGAATTGTCGAGTACTTAGAACGACTTGTGACATAGATCTAACAATCAGCAATAGAGGTCATGGCTCGTTTTGGGTGCTCGTGGATCTTTCCAATTACCCAAGATGGTTATTTATAACATTGTTGATTCCTCAACCATGTTGTAAGGAGTTATGATCCTTGTTTACCAGTGATTTTGGACAACTATCTGTAATTGGTGGGGAAACACACCTCAGTAGTGTAATTTAACCAAAGAGGATAGGCAAATTACAAGAGTATTCGTGTGCTAAAGGATATGCAAAGTACGTACGTTAGCACCAAGCAATCCAATTAGAAAGAATGTATTTCTCTAGTTGGAGTTTGCTTACAATAAGGTAAATCATGTTTGCGACTAAGTTTAGTCTCTTCATGCTTAAGTCAGGATCTCAACCTTGAACACTAGTTATGGTGGGGTTGTTTACTGATGAAATAAGATAACAAGTCAAGGACTTAAGTTTTGCTGATGATTTACATCAGCCAGTTACTTTCATGGAAAGTGAAAAGAGGTAATCTTTTGGGGTACATCTTTGTTGTGATAACTCGTTTAGTATCCTCAAGTGAGTTCTAAATGGAATCTACATGCTATGTTAGATATGGTCCGGTTACACAAGATGGTTGCAAAGGGACAACAATGTGCAAAATCAAGATGTTATTCTTGATTTTATTGAGCCTCCTACTGAACCATGTTCCGATCAAATGAACAGTTGCATCCATGAAGGATACCACCGTGGAAAACATTAGTGTTCTTATGACGATGAAACCACTTTTGTTTTCGAGGACAAAAGCACTTCTCCAAGGGGGAGTAATGTCACGCCAAAGGGTCTAAATGGCTCAGTGCAGCTAGGAGCTAAGGTCTAGGCATAAGGTTAAGGGGTCCTACTTGCAAGGGCCAAGGGCTATAAGTAGGGAGGTTGGGAGGAGATCAGGATGCCATTCCACCCTTTGGTCTTAGACCTGTCACTCATGATCTAGCTTTATGTGCTAATTTTTTTGTATTTTTGCTAGTTATGAAGAGAGCTGGACATGTATGGCAAGGGATATGATAATGGAAGGTTGCATGAGATCTAAAGGTGACTCATGGTCCAACCTCAACATTCACAATAGACTTCTCCCCACTGTGGTGTAAGGTCTCAATTAGGGGGTTTATTGGGAAATTTATTAAAAAAGAATGTTGTAAAGCCACTGAGGTGCTCATTTGGAAGGAAGAGACCAGTGACTCAAAGGGTACGGCTCGTCCTTGGTCGCCGTGGGATCCTATTTTGGAAGACTTGGGCCTTAGCAACCATTGGATTGAAATAGCAAGGAATCTTAACAATAAGGGTTTTGTCACCTTGGATTCCGTTTGGGACTCTCAAAAAGGGGATTGGCATTCCTTGGAGCATCTTAAGCTATGTTGCAATCTCTCACTCCAAGAGGAGATCCTCATTGGTAGACTTCTTGGAAAAATCTCACCCCTGACCCTTCCTCTCTACTCCACACCACTAGATTTTGGAAAGCTTGGAGGTGGTTGGGAGAAAGACTATTTTGTTCGCCCAAAACTAAATTGATATATGAGAAGCTATGCTCTTCAGAGTCTTGGAGCGCACACCTCAACAAAATCTGGTCCAAAAAGTGGGCTGTAAGCAAATGGTCTCAAGTAGCTGAACACATATGGAAAGCCAAATGTGATGAGAGAGACAAAGTCTTCCTTTGAAAGGTTCTCTTTGGACTCATACCAACTGGTGATAAAGCCAAAGCCAGGGGATTGGCCGAACGTTCTTGTGTCAGATGCAGTACCCGAATGAAACCTTCTCGCACCTATTATGGGGTTGTTTGTTCACGGGCATTGTTTGCAGGTGGGTATTCATACATTTGAAAACTTCGTTCTTCAGGTGCGACCTTGTTATGGGCTCTAGACGCATTGACAATGATGATCTATTGATTGACATTTATATAATAAGAGCTAGAGTATTGAGGACCGTATGGCAATCTAGAAATGACTTCACGTTTTGAAAGAAATGTGAACCTCTGGACACAAACTCTATTCTGGATCATGCAAGTGGAATATCATTTGCAGAAGGAATAAAAATTGCTAGTTAGAGAAGTTGTGGAGATGTATTTCTTTACGAAGTCCCGTGTGCAAAGGATATGCCAAGGCTGTTTGTAACTTTTTGCGATTAATTCAATTCAAGCTCTACTAAGCACTTTTTAAAATAATTTTTTTAATAAAAAGATAGAGTGATACTTTCATTGACCAATAAAAGGTACCTATAAATTTATACACCCGTCTCTGCCGATGCTCTTGTGTCAGGGTGGCTCCCTTGTCAGCCAGTCATGTCCTTATGGTTGGGTGGCTCCCATATCAGCCATATTTTTGGTCTTGTCCTTTGGGTGGCTCCCATAACAATTGCTATATGATGTGTTGATGTTGTTGTGGCTTATATGACACCCTGGCTCGGTTGCCCCTCAGTCGCCCTCTCCTTGTGCTGCTACTACCTCGTGGCACCTACGATTGCGCCACAAGAGAAGCCCCTTGCCTCGTGGCCCCTGCGCCACAAGAGAAGCCTCTACCCCTTCTCGCCTCTGCCCGAGCTAACTTATGGCTTTGCAACAAAAACAGTTAGACATACTAGGTGCGCTGCGTAACAGAGGGGGAGGGAGAGGCAGATCGATAGCGAGAGAGAGCTGTGAGATGTCTCGAGAAGAAGGCTTGCCCTCACTCCTGTAGATTGCTCTTGAGAGGTCTCATAGGAGAGAGACTTGTAGAGGGGGAAGAGAGAGAACAACCCCTTCAGACGCCGACCTCCCATAAGAGAGAGAGAGAGAGAGAGAGAGAGAGAGAGAGAGAGAGAGAGAGAGAGAGAGAGAGAGAGAGAAAGAGAGAGAGAGAGATGTGGACTCCATGTGGCCTACTCCCCTCTTCCCTCAGAATCTCTCACCCTTCCCTTTCCCCCTTATAAACTTAATGACCCCATTTTTTGATTTTCATCATTGGCTACCCCCTATTGCTTCTTCTACTGCCCTACTCGCTCCGCGTAAAAGAAATACATATCTTCCAAGATTCTCGTCTTTAAATGCAAGCAGTAGACCATAGACAATTGCATAAATTTTTAAGATTTACAAGACAAGCCACGGCAACGGTTTGCAAGAAATTCATATCTTCTAAGATTCTCGTCTTTAAATGCAAGCTGTAGACCATAGACAATTGCATAATTTTTTAAGATTTACAAGACAAGCCACGGCAACGGTTTGCAAGAAATTCATATCTTTAAAGAGTCTCGTCTTTAAATGCAAGCAGTAGACCATGGACAATTGCATTAATTTTTAAGAATTACAAGACAACCCACGGAAAAGGTTTGCAAGGCAATTTTCATTTTTTGAGACCAAACGACAAAAACTTTCTTGCAACGGAAGACAAAATAAAGAATGTATTTCTGTTAAAAAAACCAATTACAATAACTTCTTCTGTCAATAAGTGTAAGAATATAGACCAAAAAGGTAATTGCAAATGTCCCACTGCTGAAAAAAAAATTATAGGTGCTACGAGCGGAAATTTCTAGATGCTATGTTTCCTAGTCTGACAACTATTGCGTTCAACCTATTCAATTGTGACTTGAAATAAACTATTTCCCTTGACAATGCATTTATTTGTTGCTGCATGTCTACAAACTGGACATCAGCAGCGTTAAGTTGCACATCCTGCAACGTGTCTTTCACACTCTGCGTGCACTTCAATATGCAAGCACGGAGAGTATCATTGTCGTCCGCATTGCCACCACGTAGCTGTCGCCAGATTTGCATCAGTATGTCCTCTAATCTTTGAAATACTGCATCGTAAACACTATCAAGTTGACTCAGATCCATTTGCGTTTCCTTCGCTTCCACAGCAGCCTCCGTTGACTCCATCGCTCGCACCTACTCATACAAAAGAAAAAATGATCGACAAATAAAGCAAACACAGGAAAACAAATTGTAGCAACGTACCTAGCATGCAATAACGTCAGTTTTAGTTCTCTTCAGCAGCGGAATAAAGTCACTTCCAATGCCAACGTCAATATCGTCGTCGTCGCTATCAGATATATTCACCACTTCGTTCGTTGCCTTATTCTCGCCTTCCTCCCTGCGTTTCATAAAGACAAATAATAACAACAATAATTAGGCCGTCGCATTAGAGGAGCAGTTAATGGAATACCTTTCAGTGTTCTGCCATCTGTTCAGGAACCAATCGAGACGGGGATGAGTGGCTCCTTGGAGTACAAAAATGTCGAGTATGTCGTTGTACGTAACCGTGCTCGGGAATGCCATGCACTTCCATACAACAGCAATTTTGCGTTGCTCCATTCCATGCCCTTGGTAAGGTGTAATCCAAGTGGACGACGGATAGTACTTACCGCTCTTAATCATGCGGTGCAAAGTACCGAGAAAGTCATGACCAAAAGGGTGATTCAAACTATACTTCCAATACATGAAAGCCCTATCAAACACATTGGTGTTTGTCAAGCAGACTTTATTCTTCAAGTCGTCTGCCCCATGAAGCGTGTCAAGCTCGATCCCTTTATTAATATCATGAGGAGATATGTTATGGCCAACGTTCTCAAAATGATCTTTACCTACGTCTTTTAAGCAATAACCAATCATCCCCTGAAATGTGTGCATGTTCTTCTGCTTTAGTGCCCTGCAAAGAACAGTGGCACCCACAGGCGATTCTCTATCCCATCCCAAGTATGTTTTCACTTTTTTGTTGACCGCTATAATAGATGTGGACGTAATACGCATGACCATTTGGAAGTGCAAGTGGAATACCGTTCCACCATGCTTGATGGAACAAATTCCAGCAATAGTCTCCTTCTCTAAGAATTCTTTCAGCACAGGAAGCAAGCCGGTGTCTACGTCCGCCCCCCCAACGGAGATAGTGATACTTAGCTCGAAAAGCCTCTTCGGACGCCTACTCTCAGCCGCCAACAACTCCTCCTCGGTCTTCCTAGGTCTACCCCTACGGACCAAAGAGGCAGATGCATCCCCACTAGCACCAACCGAACACGCAGCTTTCTTCATCCTCACCATGTTAACCTACAGCCAAATACACTTACGTTTAAATAAAAAACCTACTCTGCAAAAAGATTGAATTCTTGCATGCGTGACAGTACTCCTCTAAATCTCATTCAAATAAATTAAATTTCCTACTGTGTGTGACTGTAGGGAAACACTATGTGACTACAACTGCATTTCATTAAAGGCAAATCAAATCTCCTACTGTGTGACTGCATGACTGCTTGAATTGCACTATGTGTGACTGCTTTTCATAACAGGCAAAACAAATTGACTACACTCTGTGTGACTGCTTTTCATAACAGGCATTTCATTAAAGGCAAATCAAATCTCCTACTGTGTGACTGCGTGACTGCTTGAATCGCATTGTGTGTGACTGCTTTTCATAATAGGCAAAACAAATCGACTACACTCTGTGTGACTGCTTTTCATAACAGGCAAATAAAACTGCTTCATTTGCTTTAAACAAATTCAATGTCCTACCTATTGAATCATAGACGACGACAGACCTCCTGCTACGCGTTGCCGCTATCAACTGCCACTACCTCCTGCCTGTCGTACTGAACCGCAAACCTCCTGCTGCGCGTTGCCTACGGGAAGAATTTCCCATGAACTGCTGCTATCAACTGCCACACAGTGCATTAAAAAGCCGTAGCGCATGCAGCACCCTGCCCATGCGAACTGCTGAAATGCGGCGCGACAAATGGTTCAACTGGCGACGGGCGGCAGTGAACTCACCTTTCTGCTGAAATGTGGCGTGAACTCAGCTTCATCTGGCGACGGGTTACCAATACTGAAAAGGAGAATCGCCCTTGATTCTCCAATTCTTTTGCTTTAAATAAATTGAATCTCCTACTGGGAGAAAGGAGATAAAATTCATTACTGACTAAGATTCCCTCTACTCCCCCCTTTCACATGCGCCTCCTCTCCCCTCTCCTTGTTGTTGCTCGCAACCTGCACTGCCTCATTCTCAAACACCGCGACCATCACATCCAAGTTTCCATCTATCTTTAGCTTGCAAGATAAGCTGCGATCCCTCCTCCTACCTGTGCCCCATCCCTCCTACCTGCGGCATCTCTCTCTCTCTTTCTCTCACCTAGAGCACCTCTCTCTCTCTCTCTCTCTCTCTCTCTCTCTCTCTCTCTCTCTGTGCATGCACTGCCTTGATCTCCAGCCCATGCAAGCACACATTTGGTTGTTCATACAGGAGTCTCTCTCTCTCAGGACGTCTGTATTTGCAAGCTCTCTCTCTCTCTCTCTCTATGTGTGTGTGTGTGTGTGTTTGGTATTGCAGGCCTCTCAGTCTCTCATGAAGACCTCAAGAAGCAGTGCAAATGGGTCCGAGGTTGGTGCGGGAGGGGAGGAACCCTGAGAGGAGGGACGACAAGGGCGGAGGCAAGAAAGACGCTAGCCTGAGGCCTCTCAATCTCTCATGAAGACCTCGAGAAGCAGTGCAAATGGGTCCGAGGTTGGCGTGGGAGGGGAGGAACCCTGAGAGGAGGGACGACAAGGGCGGAGGCAAGAAAGACGCGAGCCTGAGAGAGAGAGAGAGAGAGAGAGAGAGAGAGAGAGAGAGAGAGGAAGGTATTTCCACGTGGTGTACCGCCCGTTCTTTCTTAGACTGTAAACCCTCTCCTTTTCCATTTGTGACTAATACCATGATTTTTTGGTTTTCTATCAGCTGGTACCCCCTACTCTGAGTTTTACTATAAAATAAAATTATTTAAAAAAAAACAAATCAAAACAAAACAAGTTATTCTTTCGATTCTGTTGTGAAGGACGATCCTTGCAAACAGTATGGACAACAATCAAAAAATTTACGATGGTGAGGGTTAGCGTCACTGCAGGATTCTGAGGTCGCAAGGCGAGATCGAACGAGGGTTCACAGGATTGCAGAAGGGAATGTGCGGGAGCAGGTTGGGCAAGATTTTGACAGGCTGAGGCCTGTTAGCCACTGGCTGTGCGCTATAGCTGAGGGCCAATTCAAGGGATCGACGGTGGAGAATGAATCCACCGTTGATCCCATCTCCGCCATGCAAAAGAGATTTCCCTCGGATTTCCTCCCAGTTGCTCGCGCTGCGCCTCGAGCTCATCATCTCTCCCAGCGGACTCACACACGCTATCTAGTCCACCTATCATGACACGTTGCAAGCAATGTGAGTCGCGTGCATAATATTCTTGCCCCCCCCCCCCCCCTCCCCCTGCTGCATTGATCCGACGGCCCAAAGCACCCCGCCTTGCCAAAAATTCGCCTACGCCGTCGATCCTATGAGTGACACACCGTGCCACTTATAAACGAGGGTCGCCTAGGTGCTAGCTATAGCCTGTAGCAGTCAACTAAAAGCGCAATTTTTTCTCTCATGCTTAGGTGTAAGGACAAAGCGCGCTCACTTTAGTAAGCTTATCGTCGCTGGTCATTTTAACATGCACACTGATTTTGTGGTGTGGTCACGAACTTCAGTATTTGAAGTTGTGACCCTGGTAGCTGCCCTTCGGGCTAGCCATGGCCCATGATGGGAGATGAGGGTCAACCAAAGTTGATGATGGGTGGAGTTTGCAGAGGTCCTCAGTGTGCCTGTGATAATAGATGTGAAGTTAATGAGCACGGGAAAGTTCAAAGAGCGGATACTAGCCGAGGAGATGCTACTCGGGGTGGTTATGCTCAGTCAGAATAAGGAGTATGACGGCTATGTTCTGAATGTTGATTTCAAATTCGAAGCTAGCTTTGCAGAGCTTGGAGATTTGATGCACCAGATCCGTTGTCCTGTACTTCATGGGTCGGCGGATGACCACGCAAGGTTTATGGGAGTGGGTGATTGCAACACTTGGCAATCGTAACGAGATTAGCTGCTTCACAGTTGTGGGTAAAGGGTTCTATGTGGTGGCATGCACCTCTGAGCAAGCAATCCAAGATCTCGTGATAAGAGGAAGGATCTGGGGGGGCGTCCTACTTCACGTATGTCATGCGATGGATGTCCGAATTTTGTCTCAATGAGGAGATGATGACTTTATGCTCTGTGTGAGTCACACTAAAGAGCCTGCCTATAAGGCTTCATGATCATGTTCTTACCATCACTTCCACGTTGGGCCGAGACTACAGAAGATGAGATCCGGATTGGATGTCAAGGTGTGTGTATTATGTAACATGAGCCAACCATATGTTGACCTCAATATGGGAGAGTTTGGTGCCTTTCGGCAAGAGTTGGCGTTTGCCTCCTTCCGCAATGCTTGCTACAAATGTAGAAGAATTGAAACTATGAAACAGCCCCGAGGCGGCAGGAGTCAACCACGGTCTAGAGTGCAGGACGACTTGGAGGCGGATAACTAGAGAAGACATCCCTTTAATGGAGGGCACTGGGATGGAGGCAAAGTCTAGTGAACATGGTGGGACAGGCGGTGAGGTGGCTAAAGAAATGGATTGCCCATCAATGGAGGTACAAGAGGAACTAGCGGCACTAGATGGTCCTTTGGGTGAGGCAAGCAAAGAGACTGAGAGCCCGACAGAGGAGATGCAAGATAGATTGGAGCCTCTTGTTAACCAAGACATTGGGTTATCAATGCCCAATGAAACTAGCAAGCGTGAGCTTGTTGTTGCAATGATGTTCAGGATGCCAAAATAGACCTAATTAGACACATTGTCAAGGTTAAGGGTTAAGAAGATCTACACTAGTATTGTGAGCTTGCTCAACAGAAGAAGAAGAAGAAGAAGAAAAAAATTATCTTTTCTTTCAACATTTGTTTCCATGTGTCCTCGCTTGGCGGTCAAGGGGTGTGTTGTGGCAGGGCTATCTCCTTGGTGGCAAACCCCAAGACAATCATGGATCCCTAAGCTTCTGATAGTCTCAGGGTAGATCCCTTTGTCAGCTGATGTATGCTTATGATGGTGCTAGTAGATGCCATGGCTCGTTTCAAGCATGGCCTTCATTGTAATTTTTTGTTTTCAAAATATTATTTTATTCTCACTATTGTGAGTTTGGAGAGAAAAAGAAAAAAGAGAGAGAAGACAAGCCTCCTGTTTCGATGTGAGAGGTAGACACATTCTGCATCATACATGGTATTTAAAATTCAAAATCACAAGTTCAAAAGTTTGTGGCTTTAAAGTTTCGAGCCCTCATGGAATTCCAATTTGAAGCACAAAGATTTGCAATTTCTGTCTCAACTAAGCGGTGCTCTCCAAAAATCGGGCGTCCAAAGGGTTGAAGCGATCACAAAAGGGATTTAGGAGTAGACGAATGCCATTAGTAAAATTTTGGGGTCTTGTTTGGGCCCTGTAAGAATTTCCACCTCAACAAAGTTTTCATGCAATTTTGTTAGCACAAAAGTATTTTGAAGTTATAGAAAAAATCTATCAATAAGGTAACAAAGATTGTTGTTGCAATGATTAAGATTTTGCTAAAAGTTTGTGCCTTAAAGGATCTTACAAGATCTAAATGGACGTTCTACTTTGAAATAAGAGAAAGAAAGTTCCAACTCATTTGAGCTAAAAAAAGAAAGGCGGTAGCACCAATCTATTTCTATGAGAAACTTTTACAAATATTTGCTAAACAATCCTTGATTATGGAGAATGCACAATATAACAACCAATATTCTTTACTCTTTAAGCGTAAAGATCATCTCCATATAGACATAGACGCAAATTATGAGCCCATTCAAAAAAAGGAATAGATCTTTCACACTTACTAAGCTGCAGATGGATCACTTGAGACATACTAATCATAAACATCTTGATCTTTGGTGTGATGGAACACTTTATCCTATGGATTTCCTTGCTATGTATACTCCTCCGTTTAATAATCTTACATCTCTATTACATTTTGTTGGGGATGGGTCTCATGGTCTCTTGGGTTATTGCAATAACTTGGTGATGAGGAATACACAACAAGCAGTGATAAATCTAGAGATATTGAAGCAGCAACAAGCATCTTTGTTCAATTTATCGATGCAAAACAGTAAGCTTCAAGAACAAACACTTTTGAAGAACAAAATATTATCCTCCAAAGAAACCATTCCTGAGCTTGAAAAGGAGGTGCGAAGGACGAGGATAAGAACCACTCCACTTGGTCTTCGTCAAAGATGCAGAAGTGTTTCCAACATTGAAACCCTCAGAGTTGGAAGTGGAGGTCTTAAGCGCAGGATTCGAGCAATAAAGTATACCATTTTAGTACATATTCTTGTTGTAACAAAGTATTGATTATTAGCTAATCAAAAATATGTTTTTGCAGAGGCATGCTTCATCCTGAAAAGGAAAAGATCCTCAAATGGCCAAATCTTCATATTCCTCTTTGATTGCACCTCATGTTGAAAAAGAGGTTTTGGATGCCTCAAAGTTCACGAAGATAAAGCAGGATATAATCAGTGATTTTCTACAAAGCACAACCATTGATACTTTAGACGATCAAAGTGTCATAGATAATTGTGGCATCAGTCAAAAAGGATATTCAAGCATCTTTAAATCAGTAAAGATCCAGCTCAAAGATAAAAAGGTCTCATCTTCTATCTTGCCTATACCAGCTCATGTATGTCAAGCACGACAAGGTCTCAACAATGAAGTTTCACAATACTTGGGTGATTCATATTTCATCAACCAAGAGATTAGAAATGTGGGGCGAGTGGTACACTTTAATGAATCGTCTAATATTTTTTTCAATTTGCAAAATCTTCAGAATCAAATGGTCATATTTTATAATGTGACAAGCGAGGAGGTAGAAGGCAAACTAATCTTTGTGCTTAAGCTAGATGAATGTGAGATATTGAAGGCAAACTAATCTTTGTGCTTAAGCTACATGAATGGTAGAAGACAAAATAATCTTTTGTTCTTAAGACAGAATGAGTCACCATAACCCTCATGAATACAACACTTCAAGTAGTAGCACAAAATCTTGTGAACGACGATGATAGCTTCAGTGTACAATCAGAGAATGATATATGGTGGCTAGGAGCTTTGAGGTATGCGAACTTTTAAGCTTTCTCTAGTTAATGTATCAAGTAATGTTAATAACAAAAACTCATTTATGCAGGTTGACAAAGAAGACCATGACATTTTGTACTGGACATTTCACCAACTAGATATTCTTGATATCATTTGTAGACAAAAAAAGGAAGAACTTCTTCATGTTGAAGATATTGGAAGCTTCCAAGTAGAGTGGCATCTTGCTGGTGATCTCAAGACACTCAAGTGCATGTATAACAATGCAAAAGGTGCTAGCTCTTAATCACCTTGTCTATATTGTATGAACGAAGGTCACTCTTTGAGCTTGAAGCAGCACAACCGAAAACCCTCTAGAGCTGATGAGGATCCTAACTTCCGAGCCATTCTTGATATTCCACTTTCACATTTCCATATATGTATATTGCATGCATTGTGCAGGATTGTTGAGAAGCTCGTATATTTATACATTGAATATGCATGGAAGTTGAAGCTAAAGATTGAGTCAAGAAAAGCAATTGAGAAAGTAGAGCAAATACTATCAGAGATGGGGCTCTGCAGAGGTAAAGTAAAGATAATTGCTTGTCAAAAGCGTTCAACATCATCACATGAAGCTCCAGTAAACCTTCACTTGGAGGTTTGAAAGCTCGCAAATTTTGTCATTTCATGGTGAACTGGGCAAAATCAACAAGAGTCGTAATTGCTCAACAATAAAGTAGGAGCAGTGGAAGAAGCTTCATAATGCTATTAAAGACCATGCTAATAATGGAAAGGCTAGGAATCGCAAAGTAAAAGTGTGGATGGCTCTTGATGAGGTTTTTTGCTTACTTGACAAGAAAGAATGGATAGACAATGACAACATGAAATTAAAGTTAGCACTTTAAGCTTTTGGTAAAAGTATGCAAGATGCATAGAGTACTCAAAGCATTACCCACTACATGGTAATTCATACTTTTCTTCTTACAACCTATTTGATTAGTATAAATATAATTTTTATGACATGCAACATATTTTATACGATCATATGTTATGTTTCACAAGGCAATATGGATGTCCTGCAATATGGTCCACTCAAGGAATGGAAAAATCCCATTATCAAGCTCGTGGATCATACTTTTGACAACCTCAACATGGCAGAGGAAAAAATAGAGCGAACAACTTAAAGGAAGTTTTTTTTAATTCTATAGAATATTCTTGCTACGAATAAGGGAGAATAAAATTCTAGAGACAAAAAACAAGCTCTTGCAATAAAGATATCCAAACAAATTCAAAGACGACAGAGCTGGAAGGATTCTACTACAGAAGCAACCTTACATCAGTGGAGATCTAAGAGAGTGAGGGATAAAAAAGTTTGGGTTCTACCTCAAGATCCAGAACACATTCTATAAAAGTGTATACTTAATACAAATCTATTTTCAAATGATATCTTCAATGTCTTCAACATATTCTTGACCTAAACTTGAAGTGCCCTCTTTGTATTCAACCTGCTTCAAATCATCGTGTCGAAGTAGAAATTGTTTCTCGGAAGGAGAAAGATCTCTATAATGTTTAATTCCCTTTGCAAGAGCATATCCAATATATGCTAAATAACTTCTTGCAAGTGATCCTTGCATTGCATGACCATATCCAAAAACATTGATAGCACACCCTTTCTCCAAAAGGCTTACTTTGGTAGCATTTGGATGAAGAACATAGCCACCATACTTTGACAATGTGTTGTATACAAACAAAGGTATATAACCATCAGAGGAGTACTTCATCTGAAAAATAACTAAATGAGGACAAGCAAGGTACTTAATGTAGTGCTTTAGAGCAGCATCTTTGGTAAGATCAACGACTCTAGATGACCGTCTTAAGAGCTCAGCTTTTGGTGGTTGAATCTACAAACATATAAAATCAATCAATCATTAGAAACATTGAAAGCAAAGAAAAAAACTTTAGCTTATACAAATAAAGTGCTTACCGTAACATTCTCATCTGACACAAGTTGATTGTCCTTCCAAAAATTTATCGAACCAACACTTCATATTTTGAGATCTGGCTCCTGAATGATCAATACATCTTTATCTTGTTCATCTTCATTTTCACTATCCGCTTCTGAAAGATGATGATCTGTTATATGCCTTGATAAACTCTTCTTCGGTAGGCTCTTTATATTGAAGAGCTTCATTGAAACAAACGTCCAATGCTTTATGAGGCTCAAAGCAAACATCCAACTTTCCTAAAAGAGGATCTTTTTCTACAAAACCTTTGCATTTATTTGGCTCTTTATCAGTCCCAACATTATAGTTCAAGTGTTGTGCCAAAATAGCATACAATTCATCCTCTCGTAAACCAAATGACCTTTGGATATCTGAAAGCATTATATATTCTCCATGGCCAAGAGGAAAGAATGGTAGAATAGGCAAGGGCAATGTTCCTTCAAAAGTAGGGTACAAAGACTTCTCCAATGCAATTCTTCCTTCTCGATTCCTAGAAAGTTGAAAACTCTCAACTTCTTGCCACTCTTTTTCTACATCAAGAACTTCTTCATTGTCTGTTCATCTTTGATCACTTCACTTGATTTAGAGTTACTTTCATCCCTTTTTGCTTCTTCAGCATCACTATCTCTTAAGAACAAAAACAATAAACCCCACACTTTTCTTTGATAGTCTACATTTGTGTTTGCACTTCGGACATTTTGGAAGATTTAGTTTGACATTTTCTGATAAGGCGGAATACTTCTTGTTAAGCCTAGAGGATTGTGATCGATTCTTTTGAACCAAATCTATAGCCTGAATATATGCTTCATCAAAGTATAGTACCATTCTTGAATCCACCATTGATCAAACTCTTTGTTGTACTCCTGTAAAGCTTCTTTGTGAAAAATAAGAGTTACTTCAAGTTCAAAAGGAGTATCAAACATTGTATAAAATGAATCATATGATTCCATGGCTCCACAATCATATAGAAATTCTTACAGTAGAATCTTGGGATTGTTTTTATCTATAATAACAAATGTCTATATTAGAAGAGCAAGGTCATAATGCAATTATAAAAAAACTCTCTTGAACTATTGATGTATAATATACCTATGTCATCTGTATTCTGGGTAGACGTTACCAAATCGTCATAAATAGATGAGGTACCATCAATTTGAGAGTCATGTTTTCTTTTCAAATCAGCCATAACCTTTGGGCAGAGATTCTCTCTCTCTTTCTCTCTCTCTCTCTCTCTCTCTCTCTCTCACACACACACACACACACACACACACACAATTCAACTATATACATGCATGTATGTATTATGTAGATTAATATATGTGTGTATATGTGGGTATGTGTGTGCACTTGAAATGCATAGTAGTCAATTCAAACTAAATGAATACTATACGACGGGATTCAAGTGCACATAAACTATTGATGCTAGAGATGCACTTGAAATGCTTGAATGTGATCTCCAACACAATTGAACTCATTCTTTGAGCACTTGAAATTCTTGAAAGTGATTTCCAACACAATTGAATTCATTATTTGAGCATTTTAGGTGCATCCAACGAGTAAATTACGAGGATATGTGTTGGTTTTCTTCCCCCATATCCTCTCTCATACACAATAAGTTGATATCACATGTACTGTTTACAAATAATAAATTTTTATGGTATTTTTGGACCAACTACAATCGTGGATAGACTTTGTTATTGCATTGAAAAAACCCTTCCTTGGAGTCTTGGATGCTAAGGTTCTAGCTAAAGTTCTAAATAAAGAAACCCTAGGAATCCCTACTCGCAAAATACACTAGATTTATACTAGTAGCTTGCCAGGTTTATTAGCTCGATCTGCCAAGATTCCACGTTGTCATGCTTCTTTGCTTCTGGTTGTAGACGGATAAGCAGTCGAGGCGTAAACCAAACAAAACAAGTGCGGTTAGAGCAACCGTAAGAGAAAATCACGACTTGAAACAAGTGTGGTTAGAGCAAGCGTAAGAGAAAATCATGACTCGAAACAAAAGTAACATTGAAAAATAAGAAGAAAGTACTTATCAATACTTCATTGGTGCTGACAACCAGAAGATGCTTCCAATAATTTGAAATCTGAAAACCATGTTACAAATCGGTTGCATACGCCATCGTTGGTATGCTTGTTGATATGCATACCCATTTATCAAAAATCCCAACTCGATGGAAGCAATCTGTAATTGTCAAACAAATCCCACATTTTACAATTTACCTGCTCTTTAGTTCCCACAAATTTCCGTTCCGTCCTCTACCCAATCAAATTTTGGCCTGCTCTCTATCTTGTAAAACACATCCCTTTTCACGCCCTTTTTTATCATAACTATGATTCGCCTTCCAAAGACCTTCCATTGTCTTGTTAAGTTCAACTATGCTCTCGCCCACCTCCCACTAACCCTCCTTGCTTGTCCTTATTTTTATTGAGGGAGATCGAGACACCTTGAAGCCCACCTTGTATTGCCTATCTCCACGGTAATGGCAGCCTCGAGGTCTCAAAGCTTCGCCCAGAGAGATCCCTCTTTTTTTTTGCGTGCTTTACCGGTGGGCTCCAAGCTTGAGAGAGAGAGAGAGAGAGAGAGAGAGAGAGAGAGAGAGAGAGAGCTTCGCGTGTTTGTTGAGCAATGGCGTGTCCTCCCATTGGGTACACAAGAAGAGAGAGACAGGTTTCTCTAAGTGCGTGCGGCTGCAGAAGCGGCCCAGTGGACGCAAGTTGCCATTTTGGCAGCATGCTGACAGTGGATGGCGGTCTGACGACAAAAAACGGCACTATGACGTGGTAGGTCTATAAGGGCAGTGTCCCACGCCCGGTAGGGTCCTGTTTTTCTAAGTAAAGGCAAGGGAAGGTACGCTAGAGACCTCACAAGTGCCCCCCCCCCCCCCCTCGAGTGTTCATGTGAGAGAGATCCTTGAAGGATGCCAGATGAAAAGCTTCGGAGGCCAAAGAAGCCAATCCAAAGGCCGGACAAAGTGGGCTTCAAAGGGGACCAAAGCTCAATTTTGAGCGCACAATAGCTCATTATATTCGTCTTCGCCTACACTCTCACAAAAATAATTATGGTGTATGTCGAACTCCGAAGCCGAAAGTTATGGCACCATGTGTGAATTCCTATGTATCAGAATTGGGGGCCAAAGAGAAGAGTGACCCAGCCCAAAAGTAGAAGATTTCCACCACACGGGCTTGAGCCCACACAATAGCCAATTGATTGGACTTATTTCAAACGAGCTAGCCATTCGGTCTTTCCTTCCTTTTCTTACCATTCACAAGAGAGCGAGAGAGAGAGACTCTCTTTTTGCTACAGCTGCGTAGACAAGGGGAAAGTCTCTTGAGGAGACCAGACAATGGGAGACATTGAGCACGGACTCAACAGTCAAATGTGCATTCCTCATAGCAGACTTCAAAGCCCACTTATATCAAAGGTATATTAGTAGACAAAGCCATCAACAATGTTAGAAAAAACCCGGGGTCGAGTGTATTTTAACCGGCTGAAATTATAAAATCCCGATTAGATTTTGAGCTTGCCTATAAGAAAACCGGTAAATTTACACAAGTTTTAGTGTAATAACCGGCAAAACCTTCAAATTTTGACCTAATTACTGGGAGAATTTCAAGTTTCCCCTAATTTTTGATCGGTTAGGGAAAATGTATTTTTCTAGCCTTGGGCCCACTAAGCTTGGGAGAGCTAGACGTCCATGTGACCACGATAGTGACGGAGGCTCCATCAAAGCATCGGGACTATTCTAGCACGATATGGAAGACACCCATTAGAGGTGAACATTGACATTGCTCTTCAACATGAATAATACTTTCTCAAACAACGCCCGACGTCGGGCATCCTCCGACATTGACGATGATGATGATGATTTTAGTTTGACAATTATAGTGTTTTAGTTTTAGTTTTTCCTAGTCTTTCGTTTTACTTCAATTTATTTTTGTACCTAGACATTTGGTCTCTCTCTCTCTCTCTCTCTCTCTCTCATGCGTTGAAAAACGTCCGCCTCTGTCGTTGCTGCTGCTTCCACTGCTGAGGATAGAACCGCTTCCTGACGACGCGGATGCTGACGCTTGCTGACGACGACGCTGTTGACGACGGAGCCTCTGCTGCTGCTGAAGACAGGCGCTGGCACTTCTGCTGCTACTGGCGACGGGCGCCTCTGCTGCTGCTGCTAGCGACTGGTGACGGGTGCCTCTGCTGCTGCTAGCAACAGGGAGCGCTTCCACAGGAGCCGACTCACGTGCCGACAGAGTTGACGACGACGGGCTGCTGCTGGACGATGGCAACATTGCTGCATACGGTGTGAAGCCTTGGAGTGCTGCTGTGACGAGCTTGCAAGTGACCCTGTACGGCACAAAGGCGCACAGGAAAGCACGAAACCCTAGGAGCAGCTGGTACATGTGTGTGGAGAGAGGGAGAGAGAGAGAGAGAGAGAGAGTGTGACGGTTTAAACTCTAGAAATTCTCACCTTTTATATTTAAATTTTTATTGACAAATATAAAAAAGAAAGTCAAATTACTAGGTTTTTTGAAGAAGAAAAAGAAGAAGAGAGTTTTAAAGTCGTTGGAAACTATCCCAAAGGACCTTAAAGAGCTAGCCGAGGAGGGGAGTTGAACTCAAGATCTGTTATTCAAGATGGAAATCGCATAACCAATCTACCACACTTTGGTGATAGAAAATTATTTGACAAGTTGATATGTGATATGATGTTTAAAAGCTCTCAAGTAATTTTTAGTAGAATTCGTAAGTTCTACTGATTTTTGTCTATTCAAACTTATAATCTATGTAATATTTTGCAGTTTAGTTGGTTGAAGATGTATTTACGAACCTTGTTTATTGCGAATAAATACGGTGACTTTCTAGGCGAATGCATGTGCATGTGTGTGTGTGTGGATGGGAGGGTGTGTATCCTACTCTCACTGGATGTCCTTGAAATGCTATTTGCCTTTACAAAATATTTAAAATGCCTCTATAGCTTTTCAAGTACATCCAACTGAAATACACACACACACACACACACACACACATAATATATATTATATGTCTATTATGTATGTATATTACATGCACTTACCTACTTGCTCATTTACACTCAATCGGTCCACAACCCTTTACGCCTTAGCCCACACAACTAGATCTGCCTCGGTCCTATTAACTGTCCAAGCCTCCCTCTCCTTCTCTTGCTGGTTCCCCCTTCGTGAGTCTATCTAAAATGAATTAGGATCCCTATGAAACAAACGCATATATGATTTATATTATCTAGTATTATATATGATAGATACATAAATAAGATGATTATATGATACATATTATATATTATAGCTAAACAAATAGATTAGATAAATACAACCTCTTGACCTTTCTATGTATGGACATGTGTGTGTGTGTGTGTGTGTATACTCACACTTATCTTTTGGTAAATCTGATATGTATACACACACACACACACTATACATATTTATGTATAGTGTGTGTGTGTGTGTGTGTGTGTGTATACATACTAGATTTACAAAAAGAGAGAGAGAGAGAGAGAGAGAGAGAGAGAGAGAGAGAGAGAGAGAGATTTACATGTGTGTTTATGTTTCACTGACATATACTTGAAATGCTATTAAGCCCTCAATAACTATATGTTATTAGTGTGTATGGCATTTCATGTACATTTAAGTGGAAGTACAAACACACATACATAGGGGGAAGAGAGAGAGAGAGAGAGAGAGAGAGAGAGAGAGAGAGAGAGATATCTGCATGTTTATGTTTCACTGGCATATACTTGAAATGCTATTAAGTCCTCACAAGTATATATTATTAGTGTGTATGGCATTTCATGTACATCTAAGTGGAAGTACACACACATACATAGGGGGAGGGGAAGAGAGAGAGAGAGAGAGAGAGAGAGAGAGAGAGAGATAGATAGATAGATAGATAGTTCTATTATCGTCCTGGGAGGTCAAATATGACCTATGGGACCAAATGAACATGTCACGTGGTGTGAGTGGAGTTCATAAGTGACTCTCAATGCTCAAAAATGGCTGAAATGAGCGTCGCAATAGAGAGTCCACATCGTGGTTGGGAGAGGAAGGTATGTAGGGAGAGATCATGGCTGAATATATGGGGAAAAGAGGACCTAATGTGGTCAAAAGCTGAGCACTCAAGTAGTGTGTGGTACTCACTCTCTCGCACTTAACGAGGGCATAAGGTACAAAGTCGATGACACTCCTCGCTAGTGCCCCAACGTCCTGTCTCGCAGCGTAGAGAATGGGAGCTAAGACGAATGGAGGCAATGGTGCGGATCGCACTCAATGGGATGGGCTCAAGGATGTAGGAATGGGTTCGGTTACCTCGTTCCGAGAAGAAGAGAGATTTGTAGTTTGGGGCAACGTGTGTGGTGTAATGGCTGAAGCGAGAACCTCCGGATTTCTCCCAAGCCGTGATACATTGGCGTTGTAAGAAGGCCTCATTAACTTGGGAGTCGATCGACGCATCCTTGACCAAGTGACATGCATCCCATCTTCCAAACCATTTCTTGATATCAAGCATCCACCCCGAACTTAGTATTTTGCTCTTGCATGTCTTTTGAACCATTTGACTTGCTTCATATGCGATTCTAGGAAGTCGATGCAAAGGGCTACGTTGTGTCTTACGCATGTACTCCACAACCCTTTGCATGCCCAAGACCTCAATGGGAAGCAATCCGGACTCAAGAAGTAAGAGCATGTAGGGTGTTTGTGTCTTGACTTGGAGAAAGTTGGTGAGAAAACGCTTTTGGACATTCTCAAACTCTTTCCAAGTAGACTTCCCGATGCTTCCACCCCACACCTCCACTCCATAAAGAAGCACCGGTGTCACCAATGTGTCAAAGAGGTACTTTTTGAGAGCCCAACACTTGATCTCTCCTGCATTGCACATGTTCTCAAATGCATAATAGGCCCTCTTTCCGGCTTCCAAGCGACGCATTGCACAATCCTTCCATTTATGATTGGATGGAACCTCAAGGCCAAGGTACTTGAAGTGATCTACCACTTCAAGTTTCTCATTGTTATATACAATGCATGGATTTTCATCATTGAGGGTCTTTACAAGCATAACCTTGGTTTTGGATCCATTCACAATCAGCCTGCTATGTAGGCAAAAGCGTTCCAAGGCACTCATAAGCTTTTGTGCATCTTCTAAGGTATGTGCCAAGAGCACTACATCATCGGCATAAAGCAAAAGCATGATCACCGCATTTCCAATCTTAACCTCTTCTATGCCTTCTTGCTGCATAAAGTCAAGAACCATGCATTCCAATTCATCAATGAGTAGCCCAAAGAGGGTTGGGGAAAGTGGGCATCCTTGTTTGACACCAATACTGCTTGCAAAAAATTCTGAAATTCCATCTCCCATACGTAATTGACATATCACTTTTTGGTAGATGCGAAAGACTGCATGCATAAATTCTCTCGGCACTTGAAGGCTTTGCATACGTCTCCAAAGATTTCCTCGCGGTACCATGTCAAAAGCTTTCTTGAAATCCACAAAGCAACAATACAACTTTTTTCCTTTCAATCGAGACGCTTCCATAAGAACTCGAAGAGTGACAAGGTGATCAATAGTGCTATGATGCTTTCGAAAACCTGCTTGGCCAAGTGCACGTTTGCCATTCTTTTCAGCCCATTCACTTATCTTCATCTCCATGATACATCCAAATAACTTTGCCATTAAAGAACCAACCATTATAGTGCGATAGTTGTTCACATTGTTTACATCTCCTCCTTTGTGCAAAGGTTTGATCCAATTTGCACTCCAATCATGAGGCATGCCATACTGAAGTGCAAGGTTAAACATATCGCATATCCAATATCGTGTTTTCTTGCTTGTCCATTTAATCATTTCAGCCTTGACACCTTGAAGGTCACCTGCCTTACGAGTATTATCTTATTGAATATTTTAGTGACACTTCCATTCTTGCAGCGCATGCTCATAGAGTTACAACTATGCCTAAAGACATGACAAGCTTAAGCATGCTTAGACACTGTTACGAGCAATTTTGATATATGCCATCATTTATAGATTAAAAAATAAAAGACATTTTTCTGATTCCTCCTGCAAGAAGGCCCAAAGAGTTGAACTAGAAGAAAAAGACATACATAGTAGAGATACCAGGTTGAACCAAGACATAATTGAGAGGCTAAAATTAAAATAGGATGACCATGAAGAGTTAAAGAGGAAGGCTCAACAATTGGAGATTTTGCAAAGAGAAGAAAAGGTTTTAAAGACTTTAAATGCTATTGATCCAAAGATCAAAGTCTTAATGAAAGGCGATAACCATGTTGCCTTTGTCCCTTCTTTGGAAGCTCAAGATGTCCAAATATTGAAGAGCTTTGACAATGACATCTCTGATACCCTTGTCATGATTTTTCTAAGGTAATATTTTTTTGTGTTTTTAATGACACCCATTGCTTTTATGATACTAACTTAAGTGTTCAATTGCAACATGATCAAAGAAGAACTTCTTGAAGACCCACAAGATGAGGTGTTTATAATTGACTGTCAAATCTCTTGTCTTTTAGATGAAAGAAAGCCTCCCTAAGAGCTTATAGCTTGGTTTACCCATTGCAATCCAAGTGTGAGAACTATTATTTTGCCATATATCTCAAGGTAAATCATTATTGTGTACTACAACAAGTGTTGTTAATTGTGAAATTTATTTGTGTTCATCTTTTTTATAGGAGCCAAATTGTTTCAACATTCGCGTCAACATCTTACTTGCCACCATTGAAAGCTTCCATGCTTTGGGCAGTATTTTTATAGAGGTTATATATCGAAAGATTCAGGTTTGAGTTCTCTTTTTTGTACTAAACTCTTGTTGTTTTTGTAAGTTTCTTTTGTCTTATGAATTATTTTGGTTGATAGGTACCACAACAAAAGGACAATCATAAGTGTGGATGGTATTTACTGTACAATGCCAAAGCCATGTTGGATCATGTTTACAAAAGTGAGACCTCTCAGGTCTATTTCTTTATAACACTTAATGCACAAACAATATAGTTGCTTTGACTGCCAAAATTGTTTTTGTATTGTAGCTTTCTATTACAACATACACAGAGCTTGATGTAGCACACTTTCACATGGAGAAAATTAAAATCATGATGAGAGAATTTCAATGCAAATAGTTGGAGTAATTGCAAATCTTGCTCAAAGAAAATGTTACCATATACATGTGGTAGTGATGTGTGTGAACACACTAGGACTGTCGGGGCATTTTTTCCCTCTTTAGGAGGTTTTTTCCCCCGTGCATTGTATATACGCCCATCACTCTAGGGCTATCTATCTTTCCATTGCACACTAAGTAACACACTCTCTATTGTGTGCCTTGGGCTTCCTTCGTCTTCTCCAAGCTGTGTGTGTTTCTCTGCAACCCTAATTCCAACAATTGGTATCAGAGCAGGTCACGTCCTCCCGGGCTTAGTCGCCAGCTGCTCCAGCACAAGCCTGCTCACTTTCTCTGATTTCAATGAGCTTTGGCAAGCGTTCGCAGGTCGACAAAATTTTTGGGAAAACTCTAAGAGCTTGGTCTACTCAGAATTTTGATTTGGGCTCATTTCAGCCTCCGTTTCCACTACAGGCAGTACTGCACAAGCTATTTCGTCATTTTGTGCAGAATTTCTGTCAATGTCATTTTCTGCATAACAAGTGCCTTATAGTCTTCTACGGTTTGTGCTATATAGCACAGGTTGTTCCCGCTCCGTTTCTCCTATTTTCGGGCAATTTTCTCATCAGGTGCAACATTTACCATGGCTGACAACAACAACACAGATGTGTTCAAGATGTTTGCTACTGAGGACAGGTTGGATGGGGACAACTACCCTATGTGGGCTTATATGATGCAACATGTTCTTGTGTCAAAGGGTGTCTGGAACATTGTGCAGGGCATTGATGTACGTCCTAGTTCTGAGGATGTAGGCAATGTTGAGGATGTTGCAGGTCTTGCTGCAAGGATTGCAGCTGTTAGAGTTGTTTTGCCTACGGCAGAACAAGCTCGTTGGGATGTTAAGGATGCGCAGGCTCATGCATTGATTGCGTTGTCTGTGAAGCGCACCATTGTTCCTCACATCCGTTCATCAAAATCTGCAAAACAGGCTTGGGATATTTTAGCAGGTCTTTATGCAAGCCGCAATGAGGCTAAAATTGCTTTGCTGCGTAAAGAGCTGGAATCGAAGATTATGCATGAGGAAGATGATATGGACACTTTCCTTGCTAGTGTCAAGGATATCAATGAGCAGCTTATTTCTGCAGGTGAAGTAATTTCAGACAGTTCCCTTGTGCAGACTGTTCTTGATGCTTACCAGATTCCTACCAAACTTTTGCTAGTACTTGGAGACTAATGACCCAAGGAAATCCTGAAGTTGTCAAGTTTGATGCATTATGCACATTGCTGTTGCAAGAGTCACTTTCTAGAAAAAATAGGACTAGGCAGCGTGCAGTTGAACAGGCTTTTATTGCTTCTCAAAGAAAGGGTGGTTACAACAATACAGCCACTTCTTATGGTTCTGCTGCGAGTGGCAAAAATTCTGTTCCTAATGCTTCTGCTGGCAGTACTTCATCTGGCAATTCTGGTGATAAGGGCAAAAAGAAGATGCGTTGCCATTATTGTAAAGCCAATGATCACTTGATCAAGTCGTGTCCTAAGTTGAAGGCCAAAGAGGCTAAGAAGAAAGAGGGTGGTTCCACTTCAAATGCTGGTTCCACTACAAATGCAGCCATTGTTGAGTCTTCTGTGAAAGGAGACTGTGTTGTTGATGCAGAGTGCACTTACAATCCTGCTGTCCATGATGCATGCTTGTCAGTTGCTGCAGATTCACATGTGTGGTATTTCGACAGTGGTGCTATAAAGCACATTACCTCACATCGTGAGTTGTTTACCTCTCTTGAGTCTGTCCCTCATGGGAATTCAGTCACTTGTGCCAACAACGCCTCTTATCCAGTTCAGGGGGTTGGAAAGATTGTGCTCACTGCTGCTAATGGCAGTTCCTTCACACTTGTTGATGCACTTTATGTACCTGGGATCAAGAGGAATCTCTTGTCTGTATCCGCACTTGCTAGACTTGGAATTGTAGTCAAATTTGTGGATGACAGATGTACAGTTCATGATCTCACTTTTGGTGATGAAATTGTTGCATCTGGGATTTTGTGCCATGGGTTGTATAAGCTCACTTTGTATGACAAGTGTGGACAAAATTTTGCAACTGCTGTTGCAGATTCAAGGGCTATTTCAGATGCAAAACTTTGGCATGCACGTTTTGGTCATCTGAATTTTGCCAGTTTACTATTTTGCAGAAATTTGATATGGTTGCTTCTTTGCTGCCTCTTGAAGCACCTGTCAAACATGTTTGTGAAGGCTGTATTTTCGGTAAGATGCAGCGTTCTAAATTTCCAAAGGATGGTTCAGTTCGGGCCACATGCAGGTTGCAGCTTGTGCATAGTGATGTTTGTGGGCCCATGCAAACTCCGTCCTTGGGAAATTACCTGTACTTCGTGACTTTCATAGATGATTACTCCAGGCATGCATGGGTATTTCTGCTTAAAGCGAAGTCCAAAGTTTTTATGTGCTTCACTGGACCAAATGAGAGACATATTGCTGAATTTAAGGCTGATTTGAATGCTACTTTCAAGATGAAAGATTTGGGGCTGTTGCATCATTATTTGGGTATACAGTTTAAGCAGTGTGATGGTGGTATTGCCTTGTGTCAGAAAAGTTACATAGAGACATTGCTATGTAAGTTTGGACTTGAGGATTGCAAACCTATTGCCACTCCCATGGAAACAGGTTTGAAGTTGAGTCTACATGATGCTGGTGATCCTGCTGATGTCACTCTTTACCAAACTGCTGTTGGCTGCCTCATTTATGTATGCAACACGAGGCCGGATATTCAGTTTGCAGTCTCATAGGTCAGCAGATTTATGCATAGCCCAGGGTCTAAGCATTGGCAGACTGTCAAGAGGATTTTCCGCTACCTTAGTGGCACTTTACATCTTGGCTTGTTTTATCCCAAGGGGGGATCATTGCTGCCAGACCTACATGCTTTTTCGGACTCAGATTGGGCTGGTTGTTTTGACACGCGAGTGTCTACAAGTGGTTTTTGTTTCATGCTTGGCAGTTCATGTATATCATGGTTGAGCAAGAAGCAACCTACTGTGGCCACTTCGAGTTGTGAGGCTGAGTACAGGGCAGTCTTCACAGCTACGGTTGAGTGTGTATGGCTCAGACGCCTTATGGATGATTTGGGTGTTGGACAGGACACTGCCAACACTATCTACACTGACAGTCAGAACGCATTGGTAGTTGCGAGGAACCCAGTTTTTCATGCTCGCACAAAGCACATTGAGGTGCATTACCACTATGTCAGGGAGAGGCTCTCAGCAGGAGAGATTAGCTTGGCTTATGTGCCAACACAGGACAACCTTGCAGATCTTTTCACAAAGGCATTGTCTCGTGAGAAGCTTCAAGCTTTCCGCAAAGCTTTGGGCTTACTCCCCTTTGTGGACTGATCCTGTCCTCAGGGCATGGCACTTCCCTTTACTCATGTGCCAGCTCTCGTTCACCGCATCACTCCAGGGGGGATTTGTTACCATATACATGTGGTAGTGATGTGTGTGAACACACTAGGACCGCCGGGGCATTTTTTCCCTCTTTAGGAGGTTTTTTCCCCCGTGCATTGTATATACGCCCATCACTCTAGGGCTATCTATCTTTCCATTGCACACTAAGTAACACACTCTCTATTGTGTGCCTTGGGCTTCCTTCATCTTCTCCAAGCTGTGTGTGTTTCTCTGCAACCCTAATTCCAACAGGAAAAGCTAGAGTTTGATAAAAGAGAGGCCACAGATGATGACCTATTAAAGTTTTTTAAAGAGATGGAGTGGTTTGAAGATGAAGATTGTCTCGCAGAAGAATCGCCATCACAAAAAGAAGAGGTTTACAAAAAAGATCTGCCGAGTGACCCTCATGTAGAAGAATTTTTTGAAGACAGAGACATAAAGAAGTCACCAATGCCAGAAGCATCAATAGTAAGCACCTCATGAAAGGACCAAAAAGAGATTGAAAGTGACAATGTATCTGAAACACAATAAATGTATTTGAAGTACGTTGTGTATTAAAGAAGATTTCTTTAGATTAAGACCTTGTCTTTACCTTCTTCGTATTTGGATTTTTGTACCTAAGTGATAATTATACAGACTACATTTAAATATATTTCCTTGCACTTACATACTTCTCTCTTCTCTTGGATACCTATCAAGATAAAGAATTATGTTAGTAAAAAACCTTTATGTTTCATTTAAACCTGTCGTTTTGATGGAACTACTTACTTGTCTACCATTGATTTGAATTAAAAAATATTAGGAAAGATCAACTTCATCTTCATTTATCAAATCTTGTCGAAGTTGTAGAAGATTGCACTCTCCACCAATAGATAGAGTGGTTTGAAGTTCTTCATTCATCCACACATCAATGTGCACTAAAGGATTGTCTTGCATATTTTGAAAGTCTTGATCCAATATCACAGGAACACCGTTCACTCTATGAGATCTCTGATAGGAAAATATCATGATAAAGTTTTGACTTTTTATCATGTACTTCACGTTTACACTTGATGCATCCACTTTGCAGTCAATTCCAATAGAATGACAAAAATCCCATCCTTTGTCTAAAAACTCAAGTATTGTGTCAAGGTCTACATTCTTACACACAAGCATGGTATTTTTAAGAGCTATTGGACATTCACTTGTGGAAAAAAATCCACAAATACATGGATTGGCATGCTCGCTTTGATTTTCACAAGCCTACTTGCTACATTAGGCTTCAACCTTTTTTGCACTTCATTAAATAGCTTCAAACGAAATGCCTCACTAATGTCACTAGTTGGCAAGGGCCAGTCTGAACTTAAAATACGATAAAGAAAGCTTTTCTGGTGTTCTAGAAGAAAGATCGGTATCGACATGAAAGAAACTATCATAAAAGAAAACACCTAGCTCTGCAAGTTGTCGATTTGTTCTTCCTTGATACTGCTGACTACCAATGAAAGCATGGTAGACATTGATTACTCCTATTATACAGTCCAGTTATTGCCATTCTTCATAGGAAGAAGGATAGACATCTACAAAATAAATAAACAAAATCATAATAAAATTCAAAGAAACCACATTAATAAACACTTCTGCTTTATAACTTACAGTTTGCAAGGTCCATTGGCCATTCAGAAAGTGTAAGCTCTCTATGCATATAAACATGTTGAACAAGAACTTCTTTCACAGATTTCTTGTTGTCATTGACATGAAAAATTTTCACCCTTGCCTTCCAAGATGATAAAAATTCATTTGTACTTTGCCTCTTTTGCTTTCTTGATTGCATTAGAATCCAAGATCCTTTGGTTATTATCAAAGGTATCCAATGATTTTGATAATCAAGTGTATTGAAAAGAGTTATAGACTCAATAGAAGCAGAGGGTTTACGTAACCTGCTTGAGGAAGCCATAGAATGCAGAGAGAAAACAAGAGAAACTTGAGAAGAGGAAGTTCAAGAAGCTTTAGATGAGAGAAGTATAATTAATCATAAGTAACTTATGAACGGGATATTTTTGTGACTAGCAGTCCACTTATGCATGATTTTAATAATAAGAATATATTTTTCCTTGAGAGAAGGACTGCATCATGAAAGTACTGGTTGATTTGAAAGGGACTCTTTTTAAATGAAATAAAGCTTCTTAATCTTTGAGAACAATGAATAAAGCTTCTTGATCTTTGAGAACAATGAAGATTGATATCTTTGTTTTAAGGGTTTACTAGTCGTTTTCACTTCTCTTTTTTACAAAATTCTTCTTTTTAAACTCTGTTCAGTGACACTTTTCACCGTTATGGTGGCTTAAAGCTGATTGGTTTTTATTTTTTCGCCCTCAATTCTTAAAAGGCCCTCTCTAGATCCCAATTTTTTCCTAATGCAAAAGACGTTTATTGTACCATCGACAAAGGGCTTCTGGAAATCGTATGCATCTTGGAGTCCTATTGACAAGGTTGGTTTACCAACAACAATCAAACATCCAAGGCCATTAAGGGCAAGGCTATTTTCATTGGTGCTTTGTTAAAATACCCTCATTCCAAGGCAAACCTTGTCTGTTAACAGCTACACTTGCACCATGGATTTAGACGTTAATATGCATCATATGTTTTGATTTTCATTAGAAACATAATGGGGTTTAAGAGGGTCTCTTATTGGAGATGATATTATGAAAGTGATTAACATTTTAATGAATAGGTGCACGCCATGTGTGCAAGAATGGTGGGTGTGTAAGAGTGGTAAAAGGATGCCCCCCGAACCAAAAAAAAAGAAACCAAAAAAAAGGGAGGTAGATAATTTTATGATTTTTGGCCTTCCATAACTTCTACATACGATCTTTGATTTGAGAGGAGATTATTGATATACTATCTACATGTTGAGCTCTTTCCATAGATAAGTTACTTGATAGACTGAGACTAGAACTAGAATTGGATTATATTTAGATTAGTATAAGTGGAATAAACTACAAGGTGATTCAAAGGATTGCTATGAGCTTATCGACAAAAGAGTACAACATCACAATAAGCTCCAAGACACTAGACTCAAGAGTACAATACAATAGCGTGTCACTCCCCAAATCCCCTCAATCATAGCCCATCAAATGAAGTAATGGCCCCTATTTATAGGTATCGGGCTGAGTCTCAGACCAATTTTCCACTGTACAGTTACCACAAAACTGGTTTGGTTACTATCACTACAACTGTCAATCTGGATTCCCATCTAGGGACTGTTCCCACCATCTACAATGGCACTCTCTATTAGCAAGTTATTGGATTCCTATTTTATGTCTGCATATGAGGTTAATTACTCAATTTGAAGTGTCATAGATGCGTAGACTTATAAAAAGCCCAAGGTATAAGCACTGCCATGCTATTAAAAACAGATTTTGCTAGTTTAGTGGCACTATGCATCTTGGGTTGATTTGTCTCTAAGGGGGAATCATTACTACCATAATAATAAAAATCTTTTTCTACTTCAGTACCACTATGTGTCAAAGTGTGCAATAGAAGAGAGAGATGATGGCATGTGAGAGAAAGAGAGAAAAAACACATCAACAAAGGCTGGGGAGCCCAATAACTCCACGTAGCAAACTCTATGAATGATACAAGACAAAGGACAGAGAGACCCCTAGGCCACACATATAGCTCTTTCAAACACCATGACCCAGAAAAAAACCCTCATCCTAAAAATAATGAAATATCAAAATAAACCTTAAACGAAAAATGTTGGTGCAAACCCTAAATGTGTGTGAGATCCCTATTCATCACATACCCAAGGGCTAGCGCACATGTGATGAGAAGCCTATGAGTAGGAGAAAAAGCGTCGTATCTCTAGCATCCTCCCTCAACAATAGATCAGGAGAAGCTATGGGGGAAAATACCAAAATACTGACAAATATTGAGAAGAATAAAATCCCAAAGGAATGAGCGCCAAACCCACAAAATGACAACCCGTACAACACCAATGTAGTGACGACTAAGACTGAGATGACACCACTCAAGTCGCACAAGGAAGCTGATGGAGAGGCCAACTATGGCACAAGTCATTGAAAGTTATAGAGAAAGAGATCAAAGATGAGAATCATAGATAGCTCATTGGTGATGATCACCAATGAGGTAAATAGACCCGATGTAGTAGCACGAGACAAGGCGCGATGGGACCCCCTAAGAGGAATCATATCGTGTCGATCCACTTTCACGACGGGAAAAATATTCAAGGAAAGCAATATATGCTTGTTTGAAGTGTACACATAATTTATACAGTGATGGGGCACCAATGCAAGCAAGAGTAACGAGCATGTATGCCAAATGTGGATTTTGGGGCCAATAAGTGTGTTTTCTATGTCTATGAGTTGGGATGCTCTCATATTGCCAAAGTATAGATTTAAAGGCTGATTATGTAGTGCTCAAAGTTCTCTCCAAGCTTGTCTTTATGGCTTGCTTATCGGAGTCCAAATGAAGAGGTTATGAGAGCACTTTAATATTTTTCGAAGGCCAATCTACAGTTTTTGAAATAGCGTTGGAATGCATGCCGAGATGGTCGATTTCAACTCATCAAGATTTTTATTGCTAGCCTCTAGTACGAGCTACGAGATGTGCTTTATGGCACTCAAATCATATTTTATTTGGGCAAGATTTGTCAAATATTGAGCCGATTTTTATGGTTTTTGGGTTTCAATGAATTGAGAAGTGCAATGCACTGATAGATAAATTTGTTGATTTGCAGACCAAAGTGATGATTGTATTGTGGGAAACAAGATTATGGACTGATTGTGCCTTTCCAGGTTCAGTTGTGATAACCAGTGGCAAATTACATTCAAAGGTTTTTTTTTTCTAGTGAGTCATGGAGGCTCTTTGGAGCTGAAGAGAGAGTGAGAGAAAACTCTCATCGTCCATGGCAGTTTCTACTGTGTGGGCATGAGTTCTATGTGATTATGTGCTGGTGGATGGCGGTAGTGCTATGCCATGCCTGCAATAGTGGTTCACATGCGGTTGCCCACCAAGGGCATCCCTTATGCTTACGAGAAGATGAGTGGCTTCACATGTGGGGGATAAGGGGCCAAAACTTTTAGGGAATAGTTTTTTTTTTCAAGGATTTTTTCTTTGTAAGGAAGAGGACAATGACAATGACAATGATGATGCTCCTCTCTACCTTTTGCCTTGGGCCTTAAGTAAACAAAAGATACGCTAATTTGGGGGGAAAGAAAAAAGTCTGCTGGAGTGAGCCACTTGGCATAACACACCCTTTGATGTAAAGGCCATCTCACGGCTAAAAAGCCAACAGAAACACACAAAGCAAGGCTCAAAAGCTAGCAAAAATAATGATGCCACGTCTATAGAGGTAAGGCAATTCTTACACTTTGCAGTTCTCTTTCAATTTAGCTTCATCTATTGTTTCCGTATCATTAGTCGTATGTAGCTTTCGCTCAACTAGGCTTAAGAAAGATTTATATATGCTGCTTCCTCTTGATTTTCAATAATATCATGCTATTCTTCCGATAATTAATCATGCTATGAACTCTCTTTGTCTCTATTCATCATGGCACAAAAGTGATGACATACCATACTAAATATGATATAGCAAAATCAAGATACTTAGAGAAGGTAAGGTCATGACCGCAACATTTTTGCTTTTCTTTGTGCCACTACAACTCACGCACTCACACGTAAAATAATGAAGTGAAATCTAAACTAACATAATATGGCGGAAGGGGGAGCCTTTTATACGTGTCAAAATCTACAACATGAAGACTAAACTCCAAAACTGAGAGAAGCCCCTATGCACGCGATATAGTTTTCCATTATACGTCTTCAAGAGGCCAAAATGACCTATGAGACCCAAAAAGATACATCTCTAGAAAATCTGATAAAATGTCCGAGGAGGAGGAAGGAAAGAGAGAGAGAGAGAGAGAGAGAGAGAGAGAGAGAGAGAGAGAGAGAGAGAGAGAGAGAGAGAGAGAGAGAGAGAGAGAGAGAGCACTTTGGATTTTTAAGTTTAATGAAGATGTGCTTCTGATGATTGTTCTTTATGATTCTTATTCCGAGCTTTCTTATCAGTATATGGACATCCAATTCAAGCAATGTGATGGAGGCATAAGTATTGCTTCATCTTGAATTTGATAGTTGGAGGGTATTTAGATGTCTTGAATGAGTTGGTCTTTTCAGAAAGCTATTTCAGGTTGGGTTGACAGTACAATTGTCAATCTGGATTCCCGTCTAGGTAGTGTTCCCACCATCTACATTTCCTTCTCCCCTTTCTTTGAACTTTGGCATATTTCCAAAATTTCAGAAGTGGTGTTGCTGAAAATTTTTAGGTATGTTGTTGAAAATGGGGTGGAATCCACCCACTTTTCTTCTAAAAAAATTCAGTTATGTTGCTAGGGAAGGATGGAAATCCACCCAATTTCCTTCGAGCGGCCCACTAGCCAGTGTCCACCTTCTTGCCATCTGAGGTAATCCTCTCAACTCTCTATGCTTGCAAGCTGACTAACTTATCGAATGACATCGGCTCTTTTTATTGAGAGCCTTCTTCCTTGTAGGTTTCTAGATAACCTTGGGTGGAGCCTGAATTGGTGGATCAATATCCTAAACATTGGTGCTTGCATTCTCCTTCTGAATAAGCCGGTAAATATCCTCTTGCTCGAGTTTTTCCTTTTTTTAGTCATCATTTCTACTTCATAGTGTGTCAATGCATTTCAAGTTTTGGTGTCAGCATCATACAAAGTTCACCTTTCTCTAGTCAGCCTAGCCCTCACAAGCTTATGAAAAACATAAGCATTACGAATCCATCCTTCAGGAAGAGCCTGATTGGCTCTAACTCTGGCTTCAAAGAGAACTTCAATCATTTCTCTAAATTGAGGTTCCGATGCAGCTTTTGTTACCACATACATGTGGTAGTGATGTGTGTGAATACACTAGGACCGTTGGGGCATTTTTTCCCTCTTTAGGAGGTTTTTTCCCCCGAGCATTGTATATACGTCCATCACTCTAGGGCTATCTATCTTTGCATTGCATACTAAGTAACACACTCTCTATTGTGTGCCTTGAGCTTCCTTCGTCTTCTCCAAGTTGTGTGCATTTCTCTGTAACCCTAATTCCAACAATTGGTATCAGAGCAGGTTGTGTCCTCCCGGGCTTAGTCTCCAGCAGCTCCAGCACACGCTTGCTCACTTTCTCCAATTTCAGTGAGGTTTGGCAAGCGTTCGCAGGTCGACAAATATTTTGGGATAGCTCGTAGAGCTAAGTTTTGCTTAGATTTTTTTATTCCGCTCATTTCAGCCTTTGTTTCCACTACTACAGGCAGAATTGCACAGGCTATTTCGTCATTTCGTGCAAATTTTTTGTCAGTGCCGTTTTCTGCATAACAGGTGCCTTACAGTCTTTTACGGTTTGTGCTATATAGCACGTGTTGTTCCCGCTTCATTTCTCCTCTTTTCGGGCACTTTTCACATCGGGTGCAGCATTTACCATGATTGACAACAACATAGATGTGTCCAAGATGTTTGCTACTGAGGATAGATTGAATGGGGACAATTTCCCTATGTGGGCTTACATGATGCAACATGTTCTTGTTTCAAAGGGCATTTGGAATATTGTGCAGGGCATTGATGTACGTCCTGGTTCTGAGGATGCAGGCGATGTTGAGGATGTTGCAGGTCTTGCTGCAACAAGTGCTGCTATTAGAGTTGTTTTGCCTACGGCAAAACAATCTCGTTGGGATGTAAAGGATGCGTAGGCTCATGCATTGATTGTGTTGTCTGTGAAGCGCACCATTGTTCCTCACATTCGTTCAACAAAATCTGCAAAACAAGCTTGGGATATTTTGGTTGGTCTTTATGCAAGTCGCAATGAGGCTAAAATTGCTTTGCTGCGTAAAGAGTTGGAATCAAAGATCATGCATGAGGAAGATGATATGGACACTTTTGTTGCTGGTGTCAAGGATATCAATGAGCAGCTTATTTCTGCAGGTGAAGTCATTTCAGACAGTTCCCTTGTGCAGACTATTCTTGATGCCTTACCAGATTCTTACCAGATTTTTGCTAGTACTTGGAGACTTATGACCCAAGGAAATCATGAATTTGTCAAGTTTGATGCATTATGCACATTGCTATTGCAAGAGTCACTTTCCAAAAAAAATAGGACTAGACAACATGCAGTTGAGCAGGCTTTTATTGCCTTCAAAGAAAGGGTGGTAACAGCAATGCAGCCACTTCTTATGGTTCTGTTGTGAGTGGCAAAACTTCTATTCCCAATGCTTCTGCTAGCAGCACTTCGTCTGGAAATTCTGGTGATAAGGGCAAAAAGAAGATGCATTGCCATTATTGTAAAGTTAATGATCACTTGATCAAGCAGTGTCCTAAGTTGAAGGCCAAAGTGGCTAAGAAGAAAGAGGCCAATGCAAATGCTGGTTCCACTACAAATGCACCCATTGTTGAGTCTTCTGTGAAAGGAGTCTGTGTTGCTGATGTTGATGCAGAATGGGCTTTTAGTGCAGAGTGCACTTACGATCCTACTGTCCATGAATTATGCTTGTCAGTTGCTGCAGATTCACATGTGTGGTATTTCGACAGTGGTGCTACAAAGCACACTACCTCACATCATGAATTGTTCACCTCTCTTGAGTCTGTCCCTCATGGGAATTCAGTTACTTGTGCCAACAATGCCTCTTATCCGATTCAAGGGGTTGGAAAGATTGTGCTTACTGCTACAAATGATAGTTCTTTCACACTTGTTGATGCACTTTATGTACCTGAGATCAAGAAGAATCTTTTGTCTGTATCCGCACTTGCTAGACTTGGACTTGTAGTCAAATTTGTGGATGACAGATGTACAGTTCATGATCGCAGTTTTGGTGATGAAATTGTTGCATCTGGCCTTTTGTGCCGTGGGCTGTATAAGCTCACTTTGTATGACAAGTGTGGACAAAATTTTGCAACTGCAGTTATAGATTCAAGGGCTATTTCAGATGCAAAACTTTGGCATGCATGTTTTGGGCATCTGAATTTTGCCAGTTTGTAATTGCGTTTGCAAAAATCTGATATGGTTGCTTCTTTGCCGCCTCTTGAAGCACCTATTAAACATGTTTGTGAAGGATGTATTTTGGGTAAAATGCAGCATTCTAAGTTTCCAAAGGATGGTTCACTTAGGGCCATGTCAGTCTAAGAGCCGGGCCAGGCATTAGGAAATTTCGGAGGTCATTTGGAGGGCCATATGAAGAGAGAGAAAAATAGAGTGCGTCCAATGAGCAGGAGGGCTACGTTACGTAGGAAAGTACGTGGGAAGACTCAAAAAATAGGAAAATAGCCTAAAAACTTTCACGAATCTAGGATTGTGGCATCGTAATTTCCTTGCTTTTACCGAGCTGTTAGGTGCTTGCCAGTGGTCCCACTGCTGATATTCTCTTATGGTCATTAACGTACTGGAGGGTGACCATTAAGCCCGCACAAGATATTGGAATTCTAAAACACTTTCCCTCCATTAGAATGCTTTCAAAGTGAATCTCCCTCCACTAAAGCTTTTCTCTGAGAGCTATGGCTTCCACGTCTTCTTGCCCAAGAAGCTCTAGGTGTTTACTGTCTCTCACACCAACAACCAACAGCTGCACTTTGCCTAGAAGGCCAAGTAGTAGCATATCCTCAATTACAATATCAACTTCAATAAGTGCAGAGAACCAATGGGTTGGACAAAGGATAAACAAAGCTTCATGGGTCCTCATGCAACCAAGAAGACCCAAGAGGTCTAGTGGTATCAATGTTTACCGCTCAGCATGGAAGGCCAGAGTGTTGGATTTCAAAGTTGAAATCGGCAAAAGATCTGTAAAGGAAGTTCTTGTTCAGCATGTGTTTACCCATCCAGACGTGATAGCAAACGGTGGAAATGTATCAGATATACATCAACCACGTTGCAATTGTAAGTACTCTTGACATCTGAACTTCATTTGATTTGTCATTTCACTTATTGATACTCTCATTATAACTTTTCTTATATATTTTGCAACATTTATCCCTCTTCTTATGATCAATGTCTCCATTCTTCACAGCTCAACTACATTAGATTTGTCATTTTTACTTATTGATACTCTTAGTTTAACTCTTCTTATATATATTGCAGATGTTTATCCCTCTTCTTATGAGCAATGGGAGCCTGTGGAGTGCATAATAGGCCTCTTCCTTGTTGTTCATGCCCACATTGGTTCTCTACAGTATTCAGGGAGGAGCAGCAAAAGCCTGGCTGATGAAGAAATATTTTTTTATGACCACTTCTACCAACTCAGCTCAGGGAATAAGAATGGAATGTTGGTGAAACTACCTCTACCAACCGATTGGAACACTGTGGACTGGCCAGTTCCCGAGGAAACAATGGTGGAGGCAATGCAAAGTAAGCTCTACAAGGATATACAGAGGTCTCTACGTAGCTCTATTCCCACCAAACTAGTTAGAATTGCAAACTTTTGTCCTGTTGCACTCTTCATAGAGTTGTTTCATAGCTACAATATCCGTGTTACGAAAACTATGTTCATGTGCAAGTCATTTCAGCAGTCATCCTGTGACAAACTTCTTGACAGAGGATGGTATGTAAAGGAAGAGATTGGCTTACGGTGCAATGTTGCGCTTGATACTCTAGTTGTCAAGTACATGATTGCAAACCAATCACTGTTAGTCTCCTTTTGGTATATGCGACCACAAATGCTCAATGGTAAGTACATTCCTATGGACCAAGTTTCTGCAGGTTTGGAAGATAATCCTGCTGTGGCTGTGGAAGTGATTGATAAAGAGCATGGCCTAATGTTGGTGGTTACAATAAGGGAGTTATGCAATCTTCTGCAGTTGCGGCATGACATAATTGAAGAGTCAATGGACAGGGACCTATCAAATTTTTCCTTTTTCCTAGCTGGCCGTAAGGTGATGCGGCGAAGGGAAAAAGATATTTTGTGCAAAGAGTTTGATGGTCGGGTTGAAATAGTGTCAATGTAACAGAGATTCTTGTGAATCCAAGTGTATACGAATGACTTTCAATACATGAAGTTTTTTGAGCTCATTTGTCAATTGTGCCCTGTGAATATAAGTGTGCTTGAAATACATTTCTTTAGCATGTCAAATCTCTCTCTCTCTCTCTCTCTCTCTCTCTCTCTCTCTCTCTCTCTCAATGTTAGACAAGACAAAGACATGATAGAAGAGTCATCTTCATTCATTAGAAAGTACAAACTCGTCCGTGAACAATGGACTGAGATACAATTTTTGTAAGTATGGAATCAGAATGTCTTCCAGGTAAAAATCAAAGGAATGCCCCTCGAAAGAAGGTGGTGAGATAGTTGTTCCCGGTGGATTTAGTTCTCCCTTTTCAGGAGTATCATCAATCAGTAGTGTATTAGTTGCATCAAAGGGTACACCGATTTGGCTAAACGGTTTGTACAAAAGAGGTAAATGTGGTTTTTTAGGGTGGTAGTGGCCCTCGACGGTAACACATTTTCTTTGATCATACAAAAAGGCAAAATCTGACGTGTGAGCGCCGCATACACCGCAAACTATTGTAACTAGTGGCGACAAGTCTTGCCTTTGCATTGAAGACCATATGGAAACTCTGAAGCGCAGAAGAAGAAACTGAATAAATTCCTTGGTTTTTGGACGAACCACGACTCGACAAGTTCCCATCCGAAACGTTTGCAAATCCTCAAAGGGTTCTGTGTCACCGAGAGGCACGCGCATTAGCAGCAATCC